>NC_062574.1:0-10000 GCF_022837055.1 Prionailurus viverrinus | reverse complement strand
TAGGGTTAGGGTTAGGGTTAGGGTTAGGGTTAGGGTTAGGGTTAGGGTTAGGGTTAGGGTTAGGGTTAGGGTTAGGGTTAGGGTTAGGGTTAGGGTTAGGGTTAGGGTTAGGGTTAGGGTTAGGGTTAGGGTTAGGGTTAGGGTTAGGGTTAGGGTTAGGGTTAGGGTTAGGGTTAGGGTTAGGGTTAGGGTTAGGGTTAGGGTTAGGGTTAGGGTTAGGGTTAGGGTTAGGGTTAGGGTTAGGGTTAGGGTTAGGGTTAGGGTTAGGGTTAGGGTTAGGGTTAGGGTTAGGGTTAGGGTTAGGGTTAGGGTTAGGGTTAGGGTTAGGGTTAGGGTTAGGGTTAGGGTTAGGGTTAGGGTTAGGGTTAGGGTTAGGGTTAGGGTTAGGGTTAGGGTTAGGGTTAGGGTTAGGGTTAGGGTTAGGGTTAGGGTTAGGGTTAGGGTTAGGGTTAGGGTTAGGGTTAGGGTTAGGGTTAGGGTTAGGGTTAGGGTTAGGGTTAGGGTTAGGGTTAGGGTTAGGGTTAGGGTTAGGGTTAGGGTTAGGGTTAGGGTTAGGGTTAGGGTTAGGGTTAGGGTTAGGGTTAGGGTTAGGGTTAGGGTTAGGGTTAGGGTTAGGGTTAGGGTTAGGGTTAGGGTTAGGGTTAGGGTTAGGGTTAGGGTTAGGGTTAGGGTTAGGGTTAGGGTTAGGGTTAGGGTTAGGGTTAGGGTTAGGGTTAGGGTTAGGGTTAGGGTTAGGGTTAGGGTTAGGGTTAGGGTTAGGGTTAGGGTTAGGGTTAGGGTTAGGGTTAGGGTTAGGGTTAGGGTTAGGGTTAGGGTTAGGGTTAGGGTTAGGGTTAGGGTTAGGGTTAGGGTTAGGGTTAGGGTTAGGGTTAGGGTTAGGGTTAGGGTTAGGGTTAGGGTTAGGGTTAGGGTTAGGGTTAGGGTTAGGGTTAGGGTTAGGGTTAGGGTTAGGGTTAGGGTTAGGGTTAGGGTTAGGGTTAGGGTTAGGGTTAGGGTTAGGGTTAGGGTTAGGGTTAGGGTTAGGGTTAGGGTTAGGGTTAGGGTTAGGGTTAGGGTTAGGGTTAGGGTTAGGGTTAGGGTTAGGGTTAGGGTTAGGGTTAGGGTTAGGGTTAGGGTTAGGGTTAGGGTTAGGGTTAGGGTTAGGGTTAGGGTTAGGGTTAGGGTTAGGGTTAGGGTTAGGGTTAGGGTTAGGGTTAGGGTTAGGGTTAGGGTTAGGGTTAGGGTTAGGGTTAGGGTTAGGGTTAGGGTTAGGGTTAGGGTTAGGGTTAGGGTTAGGGTTAGGGTTAGGGTTAGGGTTAGGGTTAGGGTTAGGGTTAGGGTTAGGGTTAGGGTTAGGGTTAGGGTTAGGGTTAGGGTTAGGGTTAGGGTTAGGGTTAGGGTTAGGGTTAGGGTTAGGGTTAGGGTTAGGGTTAGGGTTAGGGTTAGGGTTAGGGTTAGGGTTAGGGTTAGGGTTAGGGTTAGGGTTAGGGTTAGGGTTAGGGTTAGGGTTAGGGTTAGGGTTAGGGTTAGGGTTAGGGTTAGGGTTAGGGTTAGGGTTAGGGTTAGGGTTAGGGTTAGGGTTAGGGTTAGGGTTAGGGTTAGGGTTAGGGTTAGGGTTAGGGTTAGGGTTAGGGTTAGGGTTAGGGTTAGGGTTAGGGTTAGGGTTAGGGTTAGGGTTAGGGTTAGGGTTAGGGTTAGGGTTAGGGTTAGGGTTAGGGTTAGGGTTAGGGTTAGGGTTAGGGTTAGGGTTAGGGTTAGGGTTAGGGTTAGGGTTAGGGTTAGGGTTAGGGTTAGGGTTAGGGTTAGGGTTAGGGTTAGGGTTAGGGTTAGGGTTAGGGTTAGGGTTAGGGTTAGGGTTAGGGTTAGGGTTAGGGTTAGGGTTAGGGTTAGGGTTAGGGTTAGGGTTAGGGTTAGGGTTAGGGTTAGGGTTAGGGTTAGGGTTAGGGTTAGGGTTAGGGTTAGGGTTAGGGTTAGGGTTAGGGTTAGGGTTAGGGTTAGGGTTAGGGTTAGGGTTAGGGTTAGGGTTAGGGTTAGGGTTAGGGTTAGGGTTAGGGTTAGGGTTAGGGTTAGGGTTAGGGTTAGGGTTAGGGTTAGGGTTAGGGTTAGGGTTAGGGTTAGGGTTAGGGTTAGGGTTAGGGTTAGGGTTAGGGTTAGGGTTAGGGTTAGGGTTAGGGTTAGGGTTAGGGTTAGGGTTAGGGTTAGGGTTAGGGTTAGGGTTAGGGTTAGGGTTAGGGTTAGGGTTAGGGTTAGGGTTAGGGTTAGGGTTAGGGTTAGGGTTAGGGTTAGGGTTAGGGTTAGGGTTAGGGTTAGGGTTAGGGTTAGGGTTAGGGTTAGGGTTAGGGTTAGGGTTAGGGTTAGGGTTAGGGTTAGGGTTAGGGTTAGGGTTAGGGTTAGGGTTAGGGTTAGGGTTAGGGTTAGGGTTAGGGTTAGGGTTAGGGTTAGGGTTAGGGTTAGGGTTAGGGTTAGGGTTAGGGTTAGGGTTAGGGTTAGGGTTAGGGTTAGGGTTAGGGTTAGGGTTAGGGTTAGGGTTAGGGTTAGGGTTAGGGTTAGGGTTAGGGTTAGGGTTAGGGTTAGGGTTAGGGTTAGGGTTAGGGTTAGGGTTAGGGTTAGGGTTAGGGTTAGGGTTAGGGTTAGGGTTAGGGTTAGGGTTAGGGTTAGGGTTAGGGTTAGGGTTAGGGTTAGGGTTAGGGTTAGGGTTAGGGTTAGGGTTAGGGTTAGGGTTAGGGTTAGGGTTAGGGTTAGGGTTAGGGTTAGGGTTAGGGTTAGGGTTAGGGTTAGGGTTAGGGTTAGGGTTAGGGTTAGGGTTAGGGTTAGGGTTAGGGTTAGGGTTAGGGTTAGGGTTAGGGTTAGGGTTAGGGTTAGGGTTAGGGTTAGGGTTAGGGTTAGGGTTAGGGTTAGGGTTAGGGTTAGGGTTAGGGTTAGGGTTAGGGTTAGGGTTAGGGTTAGGGTTAGGGTTAGGGTTAGGGTTAGGGTTAGGGTTAGGGTTAGGGTTAGGGTTAGGGTTAGGGTTAGGGTTAGGGTTAGGGTTAGGGTTAGGGTTAGGGTTAGGGTTAGGGTTAGGGTTAGGGTTAGGGTTAGGGTTAGGGTTAGGGTTAGGGTTAGGGTTAGGGTTAGGGTTAGGGTTAGGGTTAGGGTTAGGGTTAGGGTTAGGGTTAGGGTTAGGGTTAGGGTTAGGGTTAGGGTTAGGGTTAGGGTTAGGGTTAGGGTTAGGGTTAGGGTTAGGGTTAGGGTTAGGGTTAGGGTTAGGGTTAGGGTTAGGGTTAGGGTTAGGGTTAGGGTTAGGGTTAGGGTTAGGGTTAGGGTTAGGGTTAGGGTTAGGGTTAGGGTTAGGGTTAGGGTTAGGGTTAGGGTTAGGGTTAGGGTTAGGGTTAGGGTTAGGGTTAGGGTTAGGGTTAGGGTTAGGGTTAGGGTTAGGGTTAGGGTTAGGGTTAGGGTTAGGGTTAGGGTTAGGGTTAGGGTTAGGGTTAGGGTTAGGGTTAGGGTTAGGGTTAGGGTTAGGGTTAGGGTTAGGGTTAGGGTTAGGGTTAGGGTTAGGGTTAGGGTTAGGGTTAGGGTTAGGGTTAGGGTTAGGGTTAGGGTTAGGGTTAGGGTTAGGGTTAGGGTTAGGGTTAGGGTTAGGGTTAGGGTTAGGGTTAGGGTTAGGGTTAGGGTTAGGGTTAGGGTTAGGGTTAGGGTTAGGGTTAGGGTTAGGGTTAGGGTTAGGGTTAGGGTTAGGGTTAGGGTTAGGGTTAGGGTTAGGGTTAGGGTTAGGGTTAGGGTTAGGGTTAGGGTTAGGGTTAGGGTTAGGGTTAGGGTTAGGGTTAGGGTTAGGGTTAGGGTTAGGGTTAGGGTTAGGGTTAGGGTTAGGGTTAGGGTTAGGGTTAGGGTTAGGGTTAGGGTTAGGGTTAGGGTTAGGGTTAGGGTTAGGGTTAGGGTTAGGGTTAGGGTTAGGGTTAGGGTTAGGGTTAGGGTTAGGGTTAGGGTTAGGGTTAGGGTTAGGGTTAGGGTTAGGGTTAGGGTTAGGGTTAGGGTTAGGGTTAGGGTTAGGGTTAGGGTTAGGGTTAGGGTTAGGGTTAGGGTTAGGGTTAGGGTTAGGGTTAGGGTTAGGGTTAGGGTTAGGGTTAGGGTTAGGGTTAGGGTTAGGGTTAGGGTTAGGGTTAGGGTTAGGGTTAGGGTTAGGGTTAGGGTTAGGGTTAGGGTTAGGGTTAGGGTTAGGGTTAGGGTTAGGGTTAGGGTTAGGGTTAGGGTTAGGGTTAGGGTTAGGGTTAGGGTTAGGGTTAGGGTTAGGGTTAGGGTTAGGGTTAGGGTTAGGGTTAGGGTTAGGGTTAGGGTTAGGGTTAGGGTTAGGGTTAGGGTTAGGTTAGGGTTAGGGTTAGGGTTAGGGTTAGGGTTAGGGTTAGGGTTAGGGTTAGGGTTAGGGTTAGGGTTAGGGTTAGGGTTAGGGTTAGGGTTAGGGTTAGGGTTAGGGTTAGGGTTAGGGTTAGGGTTAGGGTTAGGGTTAGGGTTAGGGTTAGGGTTAGGGTTAGGGTTAGGGTTAGGGTTAGGGTTAGGGTTAGGGTTAGGGTTAGGGTTAGGGTTAGGGTTAGGGTTAGGGTTAGGGTTAGGGTTAGGGTTAGGGTTAGGGTTAGGGTTAGGGTTAGGGTTAGGGTTAGGGTTAGGGTTAGGGTTAGGGTTAGGGTTAGGGTTAGGGTTAGGGTTAGGGTTAGGGTTAGGGTTAGGGTTAGGGTTAGGGTTAGGGTTAGGGTTAGGGTTAGGGTTAGGGTTAGGGTTAGGGTTAGGGTTAGGGTTAGGGTTAGGGTTAGGGTTAGGGTTAGGGTTAGGGTTAGGGTTAGGGTTAGGGTTAGGGTTAGGGTTAGGGTTAGGGTTAGGGTTAGGGTTAGGGTTAGGGTTAGGGTTAGGGTTAGGGTTAGGGTTAGGGTTAGGGTTAGGGTTAGGGTTAGGGTTAGGGTTAGGGTTAGGGTTAGGGTTAGGGTTAGGGTTAGGGTTAGGGTTAGGGTTAGGGTTAGGGTTAGGGTTAGGGTTAGGGTTAGGGTTAGGGTTAGGGTTAGGGTTAGGGTTAGGGTTAGGGTTAGGGTTAGGGTTAGGGTTAGGGTTAGGGTTAGGGTTAGGGTTAGGGTTAGGGTTAGGGTTAGGGTTAGGGTTAGGGTTAGGGTTAGGGTTAGGGTTAGGGTTAGGGTTAGGGTTAGGGTTAGGGTTAGGGTTAGGGTTAGGGTTAGGGTTAGGGTTAGGGTTAGGGTTAGGGTTAGGGTTAGGGTTAGGGTTAGGGTTAGGGTTAGGGTTAGGGTTAGGGTTAGGGTTAGGGTTAGGGTTAGGGTTAGGGTTAGGGTTAGGGTTAGGGTTAGGGTTAGGGTTAGGGTTAGGGTTAGGGTTAGGGTTAGGGTTAGGGTTAGGGTTAGGGTTAGGGTTAGGGTTAGGGTTAGGGTTAGGGTTAGGGTTAGGGTTAGGGTTAGGGTTAGGGTTAGGGTTAGGGTTAGGGTTAGGGTTAGGGTTAGGGTTAGGGTTAGGGTTAGGGTTAGGGTTAGGGTTAGGGTTAGGGTTAGGGTTAGGGTTAGGGTTAGGGTTAGGGTTAGGGTTAGGGTTAGGGTTAGGGTTAGGGTTAGGGTTAGGGTTAGGGTTAGGGTTAGGGTTAGGGTTAGGGTTAGGGTTAGGGTTAGGGTTAGGGTTAGGGTTAGGGTTAGGGTTAGGGTTAGGGTTAGGGTTAGGGTTAGGGTTAGGGTTAGGGTTAGGGTTAGGGTTAGGGTTAGGGTTAGGGTTAGGGTTAGGGTTAGGGTTAGGGTTAGGGTTAGGGTTAGGGTTAGGGTTAGGGTTAGGGTTAGGGTTAGGGTTAGGGTTAGGGTTAGGGTTAGGGTTAGGGTTAGGGTTAGGGTTAGGGTTAGGGTTAGGGTTAGGGTTAGGGTTAGGGTTAGGGTTAGGGTTAGGGTTAGGGTTAGGGTTAGGGTTAGGGTTAGGGTTAGGGTTAGGGTTAGGGTTAGGGTTAGGGTTAGGGTTAGGGTTAGGGTTAGGGTTAGGGTTAGGGTTAGGGTTAGGGTTAGGGTTAGGGTTAGGGTTAGGGTTAGGGTTAGGGTTAGGGTTAGGGTTAGGGTTAGGGTTAGGGTTAGGGTTAGGGTTAGGGTTAGGGTTAGGGTTAGGGTTAGGGTTAGGGTTAGGGTTAGGGTTAGGGTTAGGGTTAGGGTTAGGGTTAGGGTTAGGGTTAGGGTTAGGGTTAGGGTTAGGGTTAGGGTTAGGGTTAGGGTTAGGGTTAGGGTTAGGGTTAGGGTTAGGGTTAGGGTTAGGGTTAGGGTTAGGGTTAGGGTTAGGGTTAGGGTTAGGGTTAGGGTTAGGGTTAGGGTTAGGGTTAGGGTTAGGGTTAGGGTTAGGGTTAGGGTTAGGGTTAGGGTTAGGGTTAGGGTTAGGGTTAGGGTTAGGGTTAGGGTTAGGGTTAGGGTTAGGGTTAGGGTTAGGGTTAGGGTTAGGGTTAGGGTTAGGGTTAGGGTTAGGGTTAGGGTTAGGGTTAGGGTTAGGGTTAGGGTTAGGGTTAGGGTTAGGGTTAGGGTTAGGGTTAGGGTTAGGGTTAGGGTTAGGGTTAGGGTTAGGGTTAGGGTTAGGGTTAGGGTTAGGGTTAGGGTTAGGGTTAGGGTTAGGGTTAGGGTTAGGGTTAGGGTTAGGGTTAGGGTTAGGGTTAGGGTTAGGGTTAGGGTTAGGGTTAGGGTTAGGGTTAGGGTTAGGGTTAGGGTTAGGGTTAGGGTTAGGGTTAGGGTTAGGGTTAGGGTTAGGGTTAGGGTTAGGGTTAGGGTTAGGGTTAGGGTTAGGGTTAGGGTTAGGGTTAGGGTTAGGGTTAGGGTTAGGGTTAGGGTTAGGGTTAGGGTTAGGGTTAGGGTTAGGGTTAGGGTTAGGGTTAGGGTTAGGGTTAGGGTTAGGGTTAGGGTTAGGGTTAGGGTTAGGGTTAGGGTTAGGGTTAGGGTTAGGGTTAGGGTTAGGGTTAGGGTTAGGGTTAGGGTTAGGGTTAGGGTTAGGGTTAGGGTTAGGGTTAGGGTTAGGGTTAGGGTTAGGGTTAGGGTTAGGGTTAGGGTTAGGGTTAGGGTTAGGGTTAGGGTTAGGGTTAGGGTTAGGGTTAGGGTTAGGGTTAGGGTTAGGGTTAGGGTTAGGGTTAGGGTTAGGGTTAGGGTTAGGGTTAGGGTTAGGGTTAGGGTTAGGGTTAGGGTTAGGGTTAGGGTTAGGGTTAGGGTTAGGGTTAGGGTTAGGGTTAGGGTTAGGGTTAGGGTTAGGGTTAGGGTTAGGGTTAGGGTTAGGGTTAGGGTTAGGGTTAGGGTTAGGGTTAGGGTTAGGGTTAGGGTTAGGGTTAGGGTTAGGGTTAGGGTTAGGGTTAGGGTTAGGGTTAGGGTTAGGGTTAGGGTTAGGGTTAGGGTTAGGGTTAGGGTTAGGGTTAGGGTTAGGGTTAGGGTTAGGGTTAGGGTTAGGGTTAGGGTTAGGGTTAGGGTTAGGGTTAGGGTTAGGGTTAGGGTTAGGGTTAGGGTTAGGGTTAGGGTTAGGGTTAGGGTTAGGGTTAGGGTTAGGGTTAGGGTTAGGGTTAGGGTTAGGGTTAGGGTTAGGGTTAGGGTTAGGGTTAGGGTTAGGGTTAGGGTTAGGGTTAGGGTTAGGGTTAGGGTTAGGGTTAGGGTTAGGGTTAGGGTTAGGGTTAGGGTTAGGGTTAGGGTTAGGGTTAGGGTTAGGGTTAGGGTTAGGGTTAGGGTTAGGGTTAGGGTTAGGGTTAGGGTTAGGGTTAGGGTTAGGGTTAGGGTTAGGGTTAGGGTTAGGGTTAGGGTTAGGGTTAGGGTTAGGGTTAGGGTTAGGGTTAGGGTTAGGGTTAGGGTTAGGGTTAGGGTTAGGGTTAGGGTTAGGGTTAGGGTTAGGGTTAGGGTTAGGGTTAGGGTTAGGGTTAGGGTTAGGGTTAGGGTTAGGGTTAGGGTTAGGGTTAGGGTTAGGGTTAGGGTTAGGGTTAGGGTTAGGGTTAGGGTTAGGGTTAGGGTTAGGGTTAGGGTTAGGGTTAGGGTTAGGGTTAGGGTTAGGGTTAGGGTTAGGGTTAGGGTTAGGGTTAGGGTTAGGGTTAGGGTTAGGGTTAGGGTTAGGGTTAGGGTTAGGGTTAGGGTTAGGGTTAGGGTTAGGGTTAGGGTTAGGGTTAGGGTTAGGGTTAGGGTTAGGGTTAGGGTTAGGGTTAGGGTTAGGGTTAGGGTTAGGGTTAGGGTTAGGGTTAGGGTTAGGGTTAGGGTTAGGGTTAGGGTTAGGGTTAGGGTTAGGGTTAGGGTTAGGGTTAGGGTTAGGGTTAGGGTTAGGGTTAGGGTTAGGGTTAGGGTTAGGGTTAGGGTTAGGGTTAGGGTTAGGGTTAGGGTTAGGGTTAGGGTTAGGGTTAGGGTTAGGGTTAGGGTTAGGGTTAGGGTTAGGGTTAGGGTTAGGGTTAGGGTTAGGGTTAGGGTTAGGGTTAGGGTTAGGGTTAGGGTTAGGGTTAGGGTTAGGGTTAGGGTTAGGGTTAGGGTTAGGGTTAGGGTTAGGGTTAGGGTTAGGGTTAGGGTTAGGGTTAGGGTTAGGGTTAGGGTTAGGGTTAGGGTTAGGGTTAGGGTTAGGGTTAGGGTTAGGGTTAGGGTTAGGGTTAGGGTTAGGGTTAGGGTTAGGGTTAGGGTTAGGGTTAGGGTTAGGGTTAGGGTTAGGGTTAGGGTTAGGGTTAGGGTTAGGGTTAGGGTTAGGGTTAGGGTTAGGGTTAGGGTTAGGGTTAGGGTTAGGGTTAGGGTTAGGGTTAGGGTTAGGGTTAGGGTTAGGGTTAGGGTTAGGGTTAGGGTTAGGGTTAGGGTTAGGGTTAGGGTTAGGTTAGGGTTAGGGTTAGGGTTAGGGTTAGGGTTAGGGTTAGGGTTAGGGTTAGGGTTAGGGTTAGGGTTAGGTTAGGGTTAGGGTTAGGGTTAGGGTTAGGGTTAGGGTTAGGGTTAGGGTTAGGGTTAGGGTTAGGGTTAGGGTTAGGGTTAGGGTTAGGGTTAGGGTTAGGGTTAGGGTTAGGGTTAGGGTTAGGGTTAGGGTTAGGGTTAGGGTTAGGGTTAGGGTTAGGGTTAGGGTTAGGGTTAGGGTTAGGGTTAGGGTTAGGGTTAGGGTTAGGGTTAGGGTTAGGGTTAGGGTTAGGGTTAGGGTTAGGGTTAGGGTTAGGGTTAGGGTTAGGGTTAGGGTTAGGGTTAGGGTTAGGGTTAGGGTTAGGGTTAGGGTTAGGGTTAGGGTTAGGGTTAGGGTTAGGGTTAGGGTTAGGGTTAGGGTTAGGGTTAGGGTTAGGGTTAGGGTTAGGGTTAGGGTTAGGGTTAGGGTTAGGGTTAGGGTTAGGGTTAGGGTTAGGGTTAGGGTTAGGGTTAGGGTTAGGGTTAGGGTTAGGGTTAGGGTTAGGGTTAGGGTTAGGGTTAGGGTTAGGGTTAGGGTTAGGGTTAGGGTTAGGGTTAGGGTTAGGGTTAGGGTTAGGGTTAGGGTTAGGGTTAGGGTTAGGGTTAGGGTTAGGGTTAGGGTTAGGGTTAGGGTTAGGGTTAGGGTTAGGGTTAGGGTTAGGGTTAGGGTTAGGGTTAGGGTTAGGGTTAGGGTTAGGGTTAGGGTTAGGGTTAGGGTTAGGGTTAGGGTTAGGGTTAGGGTTAGGGTTAGGGTTAGGGTTAGGGTTAGGGTTAGGGTTAGGGTTAGGGTTAGGGTTAGGGTTAGGGTTAGGGTTAGGGTTAGGGTTAGGGTTAGGGTTAGGGTTAGGGTTAGGGTTAGGGTTAGGGTTAGGGTTAGGGTTAGGGTTAGGGTTAGGGTTAGGGTTAGGGTTAGGGTTAGGGTTAGGGTTAGGGTTAGGGTTAGGGTTAGGGTTAGGGTTAGGGTTAGGGTTAGGGTTAGGGTTAGGGTTAGGGTTAGGGTTAGGGTTAGGGTTAGGGTTAGGGTTAGGGTTAGGGTTAGGGTTAGGGTTAGGGTTAGGGTTAGGGTTAGGGTTAGGGTTAGGGTTAGGGTTAGGGTTAGGGTTAGGGTTAGGGTTAGGGTTAGGGTTAGGGTTAGGGTTAGGGTTAGGGTTAGGGTTAGGGTTAGGGTTAGGGTT